>NC_056747.1:892998254-892999845 GCF_019279795.1 Protopterus annectens | reverse complement strand
TTTCCCTTTTAAGCCTTGTACAGCCTTCTGGCACAGTCAACTACTACACACCTGTGAAGCAATGCAGCCATGCATGTCAGTACTGGCAAACCTGTGTCTGTGTGTGTGTGGAATATAATGATTTGGATGCCATTCACACTCACTACACCTCCTATTGGCCTACTAAAGCATGCCTTCTGATGTCAGGCACCTTGATATACCCTTTGCCCATATATCATCCTGATAACACCTGTGGTGCATGTGATACCTGTGTATTACTGTATTGTGACAAACTAGCTAGTTAGGAAGTCTAATCCTGAACCTGCCAACTGTGATAATGTGTGTGAGTTCCTGAGAGAGTGTGGCTGTGTAAAACTTGACACCTATTCATGTGGACAGGCACATGTATTACACCTACCTTATCCATCCTTTACCACTGTTGCAGATGTCACTCACCATCGAATATACCTTTGGACAGCTCCCCAACATGTAAGCTCTGTGGCGCATGCAATAACTGCATAGACATGTGATAGCAATACATAGTCAGGCAGGGTGTTAAAACCCCGTACTGGTAAGTGTGTGACACAAACATGCTTAGGTTTTACTCTCCCACTCCCTCCCTGTCTTACTTTGTCTCTGTCTGTCTCTCTCACTCCCTCTCTGGTGGATATGGAGAAGTACACCTGCTTTGCTTAGGCAGCAGCTTGTGTTTTGTAAGTGATGCTAATGATCAGCTGATGGCCTCTGCACAAATTTCAGTGTCCCACTAGCTGATTGCATGTGGAACAGCTGGGGTAACATTCCCATAGCCAATTGCATGGAAATACACTCATAACTAGGAATATCATGTGGGTGTTGGCCCTTTTCATTCACTGTGAGCAGGACTTCATGTCGGTGTTTGGCAAACAGCATCATGGATGGTAGTGGGATATACCTCTAACAACATACACTGTGGAGACAGGCTAAGAAACAGGAGGCGGATGTTCCAGACATGACTACAGAATGTAAGTGTTGCTCTTCTGCATTTGGAGTAATGTTGGTTTAACAGGAGCTGTGTGGATATGGCTGGTCTACATGATTTAATACCTGTCATGACAGTGTTATGTGTTTGAGGCAACTCCCACCTGTAGGGTTATCTGCAGACTGGCTATTGTTTGGAGTCTTATGTTTCTTGTGTTACTCACAGATCACCTATCTTGGAACTGCAGAAGCATAGTCTGAGGATTGCAGTCAGTACATGGTGATAGCCATGAGAGCTACTGACTTCATATCCCCCATAGGACATATGTCACAACAAACCCTGTTACAACAGTAAATGTATGAGGGTATCACAGCAACATGCCAGTATTGACCCAGTGTTTGTGCCTCCAGCCACAAACCTGTCAACCTTTGTACATATGTCATGCAGTAAGAGGTGCATATGTTCAGTACACCGTTATTTATTGACATCATACCTGATAACAAGCGAGTCAGATATCAGACTGCTAGACATGTTATGTATAGTAGGAGTTATATTTGAGGACATAACCGGGGCATTCTGTGGTTGTGTGTACAGTAGTGGGGTCTGTGTACTTATGGTGATTGTCGACAGTAAGTGTATTGCGAATACGTA
>NC_056747.1:892953254-892995754 GCF_019279795.1 Protopterus annectens | reverse complement strand
GCAAGAGTAGATTGCTAATTGTAGTACTGGAAACAAACACCCCTGCATGCATAGATGGACTCTGAGTCCTCACTGTCGTGTTCCTGGTGTGTGAGCTATGTCACATTATATATTTCCTACTGGATAATGATCTGACATGGAAAATAACTGTAGACTACTGTCTGTATAGTACATGTCAGTGAGGGCTGCCATCATGTAGTAATGGCATACCTATTGTTGTCAGACGTCTATCTGTCAACAGATTTATCCTACTGCATAGCTAGTTGGCGAGCTGATGTCTGTCAGTCCCTATACAGATGTGCAGATGTCAGGTATCCATCTTGGATACATACAGTCAATCTATTCTTGACTGACACTGACATGTCTGCCCAGCTGTGTTATAAATGGCATAGATAGGACTCAACACCCTGTGCATACCACATGCCACGGATACCTAAACTACATTACCACAGTCAACAGAACATGCTTGGGTACAGGTCTCCAAGACAGACAGACATTTGCTTCAACATTACATTCCATGCAAAGTTAGCAGCTCAGGTATTAGAGTGAAATATGTCCCTATACTTGGTACAAAATTTAAACCCTTGCTTAACACTGATAGTTGTAATTCAGAAAGAGAAATACCTGAAATATTATGAACATTACACATATTGCATACATTATCAACAGTCAGTTGGAGGTCCATCGTCTCTTATAGTCCTTGTCCATCTGATGTGAAATGTTTAATGATACTAACAGTGTTCATACACCTCATGCATTGAAGCAACCTAGCACTTTTTCACCTATTTTAAATCCTACACTGTTTTTGTTTGTTAAATCATGTGAACTTGAAATTGTACAGTATCTACAGAATACACATAGATCAATGTATTTCAACTTAGACAAACCACATAGAAAACCACTGCAAGAGCTAAAGAATAATACCAACATAGTTATAAAATCTGCTGATAAGGGAAGTGCTGTTGTTGTACTTAGCAAAGAGTTTTATAACACACAAATGGATCTGTTGCTAGCTGACAGACTGACTTTTCTTCAGCTGTCACCACTAATGGTGAATTCCTATATACAAAAATTGCACAAATCTTTATTTAACATGGAAAAAAACGGTTTGATAGACCATGAGCTGCTGACATTTTTATATATACAACATCCTATTACACCAGTTTTTAAAGCCTTACCAAAAATTCATAAGGATCCCAAAACACCACCCATGAGACCTATAGTATCGGGTAGGGGTTGGGTAACAGAAAATATTTCTGTTTGGTTAGAATGCACTCTTAGACCAATGTTACAAACCTTCCCTAGAATTTTGAAAGATACTGCTACATTTCTGGAATCATTGGGTGCCTATTTACAAGGGAACAGTGACATTTCCTATATGTTTGTTACTTTAGATGTAAAGAATTTGTTCACTGTTATAGAAAATCAATATGGTATTACTGCCATAGAAGAAATACTGAACAAAAAGGTGAATATATGTATAGATGAAAATATATGGTTATTTTCCTTATTAAGGCTAGTATTAGAGAACAATGTCTTTCTTTGTCAAACAAAGTATTATTGCCAGAGACAAGGTATAGCTATGGGTACTCCTTGTGCGAACACCTATGCTAACCTAGTCCTGGCATACTGGGAAGATATGGTGATATTTGAGGCAGCACATGATTGAAAAGACAAAGTTATTTTTTACAATAGATTTGTGTACAATGCTTTCTTTTGGTGGGGGGGGGCACCACATCAGAATTAACATCCTTTGTTAAGTATTTAAAGTCTACTACCAGCTTCTTCAGATTTTCATTGAATTATTCTAGTTCAGTTATTGAATACCTGGATGTTAGTATTATTAAGAAAGAAAATGGGGAGGTAGAGACCTCACTATACAGGAAGCCTTGTTGGACCAACAGCATGCTTAGATATGACAGCATGCACCCTAGACATGTATTCCAACACATAGTCAAGGGACAAGTCTATAGAATATCCAGACTTTGCATGAATGAAAATTCCTTTATACAGGAATTGGACTCTTTAAAGATTAATTTTCAAGCACGAGGTTATAGTAAAAATTTATTATAAAAGGAAATGCACAACAGCAGTCTCTATAGAAAACAACGTGCAAAACCATGATTACACAGAGGTAAAAATGGCCTAATAAGGTAGATGCACAGGTCCAAGCACCTAATGAAGGTCTGAAAATAAGTTTAACATACAGTAATGATATAGGTGGCATATGAAATATAATTAGAGACGACTGGAGAATTATTTTAACAGATGAGAATATAACTAGAGTTATAGGAACACAACCTAGATTTATTTTTAAAAGAAATAAAAATCTGAAAGATATTTTGTGTCAAGAATCTATGCATTTTAAAAATTCAGGCAGTAAGAAGAAGGGAACTTATCCATGCCTACGTTGTAAAGCCTGTAAGCACATTCTACAAGGGAACTGTTTTATACACCCCAGGACCAACAAGAATTACTTTTTGAATATGTATGCTGACTGTAACATACACAATGTTGTCTATATTGTAAACTGTCAACAGTGTACTGCATATTATGTAAGAAAAACAAATTGCAGACTTAAAGATAGAATTTTTAAGCATCTATCAGATATAAGGTTAAGAAAAGAACACAATGCACTGTACAAGCATATAGAATTACATAGTGATCATGTATTTGCCTTTATGGTTATATGTGTTGTAAATAGAAGTCAAAGAATGGGTGACTTGTATAACGAAACTGAATACAAAAAGATGCAATGGATTTTTACACTGGGAGCTGACAAAGCCCCAGGATTAAAAAATGTCCCTTTAAAACCAGCTCTAGCAAAAAGGAGAGTAAATTATTGATTTTTATTGGCTGTGTTGTACTATATTAGATACTATGTTTTTACTAGTGTTTTATCATCTGATGAAGGGATTTACCCGAAAGCGCTTATCATACTGCTTTTATTGTTTTAATAAAGTCAAGTTGCTTCATATACAGCGTGGTAGTTTGCCTCACTTTTGGATTTTTTGGCAGTACTTTTAGTGGAAGGAGTCCTTTACTTTTGCTCTTTACTATCCTGTAACACCAGCAACTTTCTCAGTGTTGCTGTTGTGTCTTTCGACTTTTTTCCCGGTTAGGGGTTGCCACAGCGGAACTCCGGTCCACTAATGATTGGCAGTTAATTTTTACGTACCGAGTTGTCAGCCCTGACGCACAACCTTCAACGAAGGAATGCCCATTCACGCATGTCTCCACGCAGAAGACACTCTAGCTGAGAATCGAACCGGACAGCGTCTTACTGTGAGGCGACAACACAACTTTCTCAATGTATGACAACACTATTTCACATATGGGCCTGTGTTCCGGACTCTGTCCTCCACCTATATACCAGGCTTTGTCCATATGACATGCAGTAAGGGGTTGTTATGTAGGGGCCTGTGATTATGTTGTGCTGCCATTCCTGCCATCATTCCAGTGTTGTTTTGGCCCCCACTCATATTGTGGGGTAGGGTCCATATATATGTGGGCTTCAGCTGCACAAATCATGTGTGCCCTCGTGCAGTTCAGAGGTCAGTGTATGTAACAGCGTTATATGCTCCTGTAAGTCAGTCTATGGGGGAGGGGTATGCACCATATATAACTTAGGCTGTTACAACATGTGAGGGATATCGGCAGTAAGCACATATATAAATATATACACACACACATACATCTACATGTATAAATACATTTCCTGTACTGTTGAATGACTGTGCTGGATGATATGTTTGTGAAAACATCAGGGTTATGTATATCTGACATGGCTTAGTGGTAAATCACTTTGGCTATGGTGTGCAGGGTCCTGGGTTTAAGCCTTGTAAAGGCTGTTTATTTTGTTGCTGGGCAGAATGAGGGCCATTGGATACAGAGTGATTAAGGCACTTTTAAGCAGTTGTAAGCTGGCTTGCAGGAGGAAAGCACTGCTAACTTCCAGTTACAGTTTCTTATGCTTATTTAGCTTTTCAGTTGCTTAATCTGTCATTGCTTACCCCCATGCAAACAAGCTTAAACCTGTTTACTGCTGCTTAAAAGTACTTAATCTCGCTTACCCCAGCGCTAATTTATTTAAAAGAAATGAAAAAGGGTTGATAGGAAAGTGGTGAAAAAGGGGCACAAGGAGGGAAAGACAGAAGGGAAAATAGCTAGGGATGTGCAGGACGGGTGTATGGAAGGTCAATAGCTGCCCATTTCTTCTACAACAACAGGTGTGCATATACACTGATTTGGAGGTAGATTTGGACACTCATTCCCCTGAGAGAGAGGTGAGGACAACAATAATATGTTGTGAAGCCAATTAGACCAGATTACATATGTTCAGTGGACACGTTTGTGAAATGGACAGCTACATATGGGGTGAGATTTTTTGTGGGAATAGATTGCCCTTTTTTTAAGGTGAGAGTGGGATGTTGGGGAGGGATAGTTGGTATATTTGGGGAGGTAGGTTGGGTAGGATAACAGACAAGACAGACAAGACAGTATACAAGGGTGGTATATGGCACATGTGGGAGGTAAACACCGTAGATGGGGAGGGGTGTTTGGAAGTCAGAAGCCCATAAGCCCCCTAGTGGAAACAGTGGGACTGAGATCCCACCCATGGGCATTCACCACTGCACCTTCATGGCCCCAAAGGTGGCTGTGCTGGGGTTGAGTAGGAAGGGCAGGCTGACCCTCTAGTTGTGCCAAGTGGCCCTCAAGTTGGCATAGCAGATCTCCAAACTCCCTGCAGAGCTCGCTATGCACCAGACCCTGGACCTGACAATGGGTGACAGTGTCCTGTCCATGCCCGCTACCAAGGAGGGGAGAGCCCCATCCCCTGAGACGGTTCCACCCAAAGGTGATGCAGGACCAGCAGACGAAGAGGTCCCAGGGTGGGCCCCAGATGTGCTGGCACCCGGAGCCATGGCCAAATGAGGTGGGACAGGTAGGTCCGCTGGGACCAGCCTTCCCAAACGTGCTATGGTGTTTCAATTTTACAACATATGTGGGTTAGTAATAGTCAACACATTCCAGGATTATGTATAACAGCATGCATAGATATTCCCATTAACCTGAAACACCAGATATGGAACAGTTGCATACCAAACAGAACACATGCATATATGGAATCACAGTGGCCATATTAACAGCATGCAGGTACATTGATGGCAGGTTTGTTCTTATAAATATATTTCTGTCAGTTATGATGTCTGACATTCAGTTGTATGTCATTATTTGCTGCCTAAACTTCTGGGATCATCGCATTGATTTGCCATGGGGACAGGGTGATAGGCACCGGATATGGGCTAATTAACTGGACATTCTGGACAAATCTGTACATTTGTGGGGTATGATTCTGCATACAGCTTACTACCACTCCCAGAATTCAAACCATGGCTAAAAATACAACAGTTCATGTCTCAGTTGAGTGTCTATTTGGATTATGTTGTCTATCTTTTCACTGTTTTCTGTCTAAGTCTCTCTCAGTTGTACAATATGACCTCTTGTGATTACAACAGTCGTATACAGACATTCCTACACATTTTATTTATGCACCACAGTGTGGGTAACAGTGCTTAATGCAACAGTACTATTAAGAGATTGCAACACTACATTACCATATGATACCAGAGTAAACACAAGCACTCCAGCAGTTAGACCTTTATTGTCAGGCTGTTAACCTTTTATTTACATACAACCTATATGAGACTCTTTCTGCCATATTGTCTAGCGTATTCAGTACATGCCATACACAATACAGGTTTTATACTGGCAATTAACTTTCTACTACTTTTAGATTTATTTCTTATGACAGTACATGCAAGAGTATTACTAACCTACCTCGCAATGCAACCTCTGCAATCTATAGGCATGGGCTTCCCAGTTCACAGCCCACTCATCTGCCACTGTCAAAGACATAAAAGGAATATTTAGCCATACCTATCCATAATATACATGAGCTGGCAATTATTAAACAGATAGTAGACTGATACTTACACATGACTGGGACATCCCCTGTCCGCCTAGCCTCTTGGATCCACTGATCCAAGAGCTCCCTCTTTCTCCACTTCAGGTCAGCATAGTGATGCCTGACCTGCTCACCAGTTAGAGGTATGGCAGTGGCACTAGTGAGGTCATGGGTGAGACAGTCCCAGGCTTCCGCTTTATATTAGGAACCCTGGTACTGGCCCTGCAACAGTCTCTGGTCATGGTCTTTAACAAGGAGTCCTGCCATGAATTTGGACTCCTGGATGCCCCAGCACTGTGCCCAAAAGTTCACTCCTTCTTCCACACCGGTCATAGTGCCTACAGGAGGAAGCTGCAACCAGTTATGAGATGCATTCCCACCTGTTGGGTTTAAATAGGGCTGATTTACCACACCTTGCCATGATTGGATGGTTTTGAAAATGCTAAGCAATGGGCAAACCTGCTTACCTAAGGTTGAGATTGCTTAAAGGTGTATACCAATGTGCAAACTGATTTAGCTGGCCTACACATTGCTTACACCTAGTAAACAGGGCTGTGCAATGCTTAGCATTGTTTAATTTTTAATTTGCATACTATTTTCTGTTTGGCATTGATTTATTATTCATTACATGTTATATATGTGTTTGGTATCCATGATTCATGTGTACGTACACTGTATGGGGTCCTTGTGTTTATTAGGGGATTTCAACACTTTATTGCAATGACACCTCACATCTGGACTTAATGCAGTACTCCAGTTCACATATTTATGTTATGTAGAAGATTATACAACATAAAATTGTATATAGATTCCTTTCATAGATTCATAGGTTCATAGGTAGGTACTAGGCTATCTGCCCAAAGACATTTATAAGCCTAGCCAGAATGTGTTGGCTTTCGCCGCCCCCTTAGATTAGTTCCCTGTGCCTCTGCCCAGCAGAGCCACTGAAGTGATCCCCAGGGTAAACTTTCTGTTTCCCATCCACTCGTCAGGGTTTCTCTTGAAGAGTGTTAGCAAGGAGCTCTGCCTAATGTAGATTGGAATCTTGTTCCAAAGCATGGGACGTTTCTGGGACAGGAATCTATCCCTCCAGCATGTCCTATTTATTGTTGTGGTGAAGTTTACATCCCTAGTGTGTGTGGCTTGAGGGCATATGGTTTTCTTTAGGTGCAGCATGTTCAGCAATTCTGGGTTGGACATGGCCTTGTATGTCAGGCAGAGATCACCTCTGAGTAGGCGGTATGCAACCGAGTACAGCTGGAGTTTCTTCAGTCGAGCTGCATAGGGCATCTGTTTGAGGCCAGTGATCCTCTTGGTGAGGTACTTCTGTAGTCTTTCCAGCTGTTGCAGCTGTCTTGTAAGGTACATCCCAAATGGGGCATTGTACTCTATGATGGGTCTGATGAGTGATGAGTAGAGGGGCACAATGACCTCTTTTGATCTGGATGCAAACCCTTTTGTGATTAGGTGGGCAACATAGAAGGATTTTCTAACCACTTTGGCAATGTGATTATCAAAGGAGATATTACTATCTACTTGGGTCCCTAGATCACTTATTACGTCTTCCGTATTTAGGGGACTACCACCTATGTGGTAATTTGTGGGTACTTTGTTTTTTCCAAGGGGGATGATTATGCACTTTTTGGCATTTAGCTTGAGGCCATGATTTTGACAACAGGTATCCGTCTCAGTGAGACCCTTTTGGAGGATGTCTGTGTCAGCCAGAGAGTCAATTATAGCCCCTAGTTTGCAGTCGTCTGCAAACTTGGTCAGCCATAGTCCTCCTGTGCTTGCCTGTACCTCTGAGAAATATATGCCGTACAGGAGGGGTTCTAGGACTGAGCTCTGTGGAATGCCACTTGTAGCTGTTTTATAGTCAGACCTAGCTCCTGCAACTCTCACCATGTGTGTTCTGTCCATGAGCCAGTTGGCAACCCGTCTTGTGACTCAGGGGTTTATGTTCAGGTTGGTGAGCTTGTCTATAATACCAGAATGGGGAATGGTGTCAAAGGCCTTTGTGAGGTCTAGGTAGACTGTGTGTACCACCTTTCCCTCATTTATAGCCTCGGTAACTGTCTCAAAGAAGTCCACCAGGTTTAGGAGGCATGAGCTGCCCTTAACAAAGCCAAACTGGGTAGGGTCCAGTGTTTGGAGGTTCCCAATGTCTCTGTTAATGAGTTCCATGATGATGCACTCCATAGCCTTGCAGACCAAGCTAGTCAGGCTTTTAGGGTGATAGTTCCTGGGGTCTGTTGTGGCTCCACCTTTGTGGAGTGGAATAACCATTGCTGTGCACCACTCTATGGGTATGTAGCATGTGGAGAGGCTGAGTTTGAACAGTGTGTTTAGGTGAGGGGTTACTTCATCTTTGAGCTTGTGTAGGACATAGCCTGGGACACCATCTGGTCCCATTGATGCTGTGTTTTTGGCTTTGGAGAGGACTGTTTTAACCTGAGGGTCTGTGATTTCAGGAGCTCTACATTCTTCTGGTATAGTTATGGGCCCTTTTGGGGGTAAGGAGCGGGTGAAGTTTGCACTGAACCTGTCTACCAGGATGTTGGAGATATCGGTCAGTTTAGTGTATTTTGTGACATTCTGATCTGAGCATTGCCACTTAGATTCTTGACATAGCTAAAGAATGCCTTGTGGTTATCTTTGGAGTCCTTGGCAATTTTTCTTTCAAAGCTCGCTTTGGATGATTTTATGAGGGATCATAGTTTCTTGCTGATACTGATCAGGGATGTCTTCCCTTCTTGGGATTTTACTCTTTTCTGTACTAGTTTCCTCCTTCTATTGTATAGCTTATTTATGGCAGGGGTCCACCAGGCCGGTTTCCTTTTCTTGTAGGAGTGAGTCTTGGTTTTGCTTAGGATACCACGATCCATGCATTCTTGTAGGTGCCCATAGAATGCATTATTAAAGGATTTTGCAGCTTGGACAGCGTTATCCTTTGGCATGGGGGCTTTGAAACTTTCCAACATGGTCTTAAGTAATGTGAAGTTGCTTTTGAAAAGTTTTTCATTGTGGTTTCCTTGTCCGGGGGTGGGGGTGGAATGTGAATAACTGGAGTGATTTGTTTATGGTCAGATCTAACCAGTGAGGGGTTGACCTCCAGTGTGAAACACCAGTCTCCCATGTTGGTGATAACCAGGTCCAATATGTTGTCACCTCTGGTGGGAGTGTTGACCAGTTGATCCAGGGCGTTTGAGTTCATAGATTCTAGGAAATGTTGAACAAAGGAGTTAGTACTTGAGTAGTTCTCCCAGTTAATGTTTGGGTGAGTGAAATCACCCAATATTAGGTGTTTGGTAGGACCTTTATGTTTCCCAGTGTTTCCAGAAATGCGGAATCGGGGTCCTGGGACATGGTGGGTGATCTGTAGCAAGCTACAATTTGAATTGCAGTTTTGCCTGTTGTTAGTTGCACGTGGATGATCTCTGAAGCATCATGCTGTGCCACTAACCTGGAGATGTGGGTATCCTTGATGAATATGGATACACTCCCGCCTTTTGTATTTCGGTCCAGGTTCTGTGGGTGAAATGTATGTCATGAGTTGTAGCCTGGTAGTGCTAGGGTGCTCTCTGGAGCCTTAAACCAGGTTTCTGATACTGCACATATATCAATTTTCTCTGTACTGAAGAGTGCCTCATGTGCATGAATTTTGAGGTTTAGACTCTGGCACTGAGTAGCATTACCCTCAGTTTTTTGTCACTTGTGCTATTTATGGCATTGTGTTTGTCTTTTGAGCCTTGCCTAAAAAAGGCACTATGGGGGTGGCAAGAGCCTTGGCCAGTATTTGAAAGCCTAAGGGTGACAGGTGCAAGCCATCTCTAGCGAAGCAGTGTGGCTTGTCGAGCATGTCATCCCAGGTGGACAGACACTGGATCCCCTTTGAATGACACCAGAAACTTAGTCAATTGTTGAAATTGATCATTTTTTCTTTATACCCTGGTATCATTCTTGGTGAGGGCAGGATGCTACTCAGGGTCAGGGTCATACTGGCCTGGGCTACATGATCAGAGAGCTCTTCCATGTCTCTTTTCATGTTGTCCAGGAGAGTACAGCTCAGGTCATTCACACCAACATGCCAATGACAGAGTCATATTAGTACTTGTTCTGGAGTGACCTGAGTGCTTGTGTTATATGTCGGATCCTGGCACCCAACAGGTAGCTAACAGTAACCTTCTCCTTATTCAGCCTATTGAGTGGGACATCAGTGTGCCTGACTATAGAGTCACCTATTACTAGTGTGTTGGGTATGTTATTTTGCCTTAAGGGCTGTGATTGTGTGGCAAACTGGTTTTGTGAAGTATGTGTTTCATTGTTTGTGTTGGGGGTGGAGGTTGCTTGGATGTCTGTTTTGGAGGTCTCTGTTGCTTTTGCAGATTTTTATTTAGAGCCTCCGAGTATGTTTTCATGTATTTATGTGCGTTTTTAGCCGGTGCTGGTTTAATGGGTTTGTGTGAGACTGGTGGTGTGATGCAAGTATTTCCTTTCTCCTCTTGACTGTCTGGTCCAGTCTTGGGTTGAGAGAGCTTAGCCTCCAGTTTGGCTGTATAATTGCATCTCTCGCATGTATTAGTGTTTGGTGGTAGGAGGAGAGGGTTGTCTGTGTACATGAGGCAGTTGTAACATTGCCTCAAAATGCCCAGATTCACCAGTTGGACTGGAGAGTACACCTGAAACTTCCCTTTGGACATGCCTGGATAGGTACAGTGAACTGTTTTACTGATTAGCTGGTACAGTTGAATAGAGAGCCTTGTTCTTTTGTACAGTATAGGGGGGTCTAGTGCTAGGGTTTATAAGTGCTTGCTATGAGTTTTGAGCAAGTGCCGGGCTGAGAAATTAATGGTTTGAGTGCTTAAGTTGATAGTCACATGTTAAGTTTGATTTTCCTATAGTGAGAATCTGTTTGTTGATATCTCAATCTTATGTACTGCTGTGATGGCTTACTGGTTAACTACTGTGACTATAGTGTACAGAGTCCTGGGTTCAAGAGCTGTTTATTTTGTTGCTGGGCAGAACAGCAGTTGGATACAGAGTGATTTAGGCACTTTTAAGTAATTGTAAGCGGGTTTGTGCAGGTTTGTGTGAAGGTAAGCAATGCTAACTTCCAGTTAGATATGCTTACACAGAGAGTTAGCTTCAGTATTGCTTAACATGTGTGTGCATTGCTTACCCCCATGCAAACAGGGTTAAACCCGCTTACTACTGCTTAAATATGCTTACCCCCTCTTATTACTGCTTAATAGTACTTACTCCCACTTACCCCCTGCACTAATTTAGACAGAAATGTAACATGGTTCTTGGGTAGGTAGTGGATTTGGACACTGTATGGATTTATCATTCGTTACACATTATACCTTCAATTTGTATTCCTGATTCATGTGTACATATACTGTATGGGGCACTTGTGTTTATCTGTGGATTTTACACCATTATTACAATGACACCACACATCTGCATTTAATGCAGTACTCCAGTTCACAAATATATGTTATTTAGTAGGTTATACAACAAAAAACATTGTTCATAAAATTATTTGACATGGAAAATGGAATGTACTGGAGTGAGACTCGAACCGGGCATGACTGTTCATAAGACGAATGCTCTGACCACTACACTATTGCAGTACTACTTCATTTGCATATATCTTGATATTTATCTTCTTGTGCAATTTAAGCTACAGTATACATAGCTAAGCAAGGGTCAAGCCCACGCACCTACGGTTACATTTTATCTGTTTGATAAAAAATAAAAATAGTTTATATTATTATATTTTTAAATATTGCTCTTATAAACTTGGGGGGGTGTTGCTGGGGGTATGCAACCCCCTATGAGTGGTCTCGCTCATTGTAATAGTTAAACTGCAGTTCTTGACTGTGGGGGTGTGTATATTGTGAGAGCTCTGCTCTCAGACATGCCCCCTGCACTCGTCCACACTCTGTGTCTGTTTAGGAGTTCAGGCAGCGCACCTTCATTAATATGCATGGAGCGCTTCCATGCTGCTCCTAAACAGTCGCTTCCATGCAGGATTAAACTATTCCTACAAGGAAGTTTACTGAATCCAAGGGTTATTCTTTCACAATAATCTTGGTCTGAGAAGGCTATTTTAATTAAACACCTTAAACAACATTTTTACCATTTTTGATTCATAATATAAAGTGAATCAGGCTTAACAGGATTCCAGCCAACAAAATGACCTTCAACTACTGTCAGCTTCTTATGTTTTTGTGGATTGCATATAGTAAACAAAGCAGCAATTCTTAATGCAATGTATAGTTACAGTACTACAGCAAATAATGGCATTAAAACAGTAGTATATGTACAACTTAATGCAACAGTCATGCCACATGCTGTTTCTGGATATTCTGGATATTGTAATGGTGTATCTACCATACAATACTGACTATTATGATTTCTATTTTTTTTTCAAAAGGGGATCATGAACAAGCCTTTAAGAAAAATAATGTAATGCAAGAATATCTGACAAGCATGTGTTTTTTTTTCTCCAAGTTTATGTAGTAACATTTTTAAAACCACAGTAGCAACCAAAATGCAGGTTGACATTAAAATTTAGCATTAAAGGGTAGGGCTGGGGCTAACTGATGCTACATGCCATGATTTGGATAATGTTAGCAATTTTGCTCATTTAGGGCATTACAAAAGAATCTCCCACATGCATGGCAGCATGTATGATGCTGAAGGAAGCTCTCTCTGCATTTACATAGGTTCATTGGTGTACACAAGGCTAACAACCACAGGGCCCTTTGCAGTCTAGTCGTGCATCCAAAATGTATCCAAGTTTTGGTACCCTATACGTTATTTTAAGGGGTATATGTAAGCTAGGGCATGGGTGGTCAGGGGGCATTCAGCACTGTAGTCAATGATGGGTCTAATGAGGGCCAAATATATGCTCCCTTTCTAACTTTCCTATGGCCAAGATGGCCAAGATGGTCCCTGCAGGTGGAATAATACAGAAATCAATTAAGTTAGGGATTACTGGAGCAAAGCAGTGGGTAGTCAGCTGGAAGGCATGCATGGGGGGTAAATAAATAAATAAAATAAAATTACAATAGCCAGCATTTAGGTGTCCAACGATGACAATGTGATGATGAAATTCGTCTAGTTACACAACAAAGAATCCAAAGAAAGTGAAACTTTATGTGACAGCAAAGAACATGCAGTCTATTCTCTTGCTGTCTCTCTGCCAGCAACAACACAGAAAATTATAATGATTACAGTAAATATATGGTAAACACATAAAAAATATAATGTTCAGAAAAGTGTGAATCAGCATTCACTACTAGATGCATAGTAATCACAGGTACTTGTAACCCACATAAGTATAGTGATGAAATACACATAATGCAGGAAATAATTCTAAATGTGAAACAGAGGCTGACCTCACAATGACAAACCTGTAAGTGAGTAAATTACATGACTCTTATTGTAGTATTTTCAGAATCGTTATGTAATCCTACAATAGTCTGTCACAAATGGATAACAAACAAGCAGTTTCTCATACAACAAACAGCAATGCATAGTCAATTTTCATAGGGGACAAATACCATACAGTGGCATTGTAAAATAGCTTCCAAGTTTGGGTGTTCAAAAACAGTCATCTATATTTTGCCTTGGTTGCAGACTTTTCACCAATACACAAAAAAGTGATTCTATTGTATAATATAATAAGTGACTGGAAAAACATGGGACAATGAAAAGCACAAATAATGGGGTGCAAAATCACTGTCACTTACTATGAGACTTAATTACCATTGCAGAAGTATAGAAAATTCTGAAATTAAAACAGCGTGTGCCACCTTAATTCAAAATACAGGCCATCAATAGCTGCTAAAAATACTTTTGATAGTATAGCCGTCTTAATTTAACGTTTGTTTACCAGGAAAGTCCAACTTTTAACAAGCCAAGTTTCAGCGGTGGCCCAGGGAGAAATGCCCCAAATGCATGTCTTTATAATGTGGGAGGAAACCCACATAAATGCAGGGAGGACATGCAGACTCCACACAGAAGGCACCCCAACCAAGAATCAAATTGGAGAACCTCTTGCTGTGAGGTGACAATGCAAACCGCTGCACAATTGCTATCTTTTTATTTCAAAAAGGAATTACAAAAAATGCAAACAGGAAATGAAGGACTCATTGGTAACATTGCTAAAACTGCAACATTCATCTTTTAGAAATTATTCAACAATGAAGAAATTATGTTATTTGCTCAACAGAAGGATGGTCACTTGGTCCTATGGCACAGAGGGATAAATCCTTACTGTGCCTCAGATGACCTATTTTCAACTTGCAGCATGGGTGCTGGAAGGACTGAGAGGTTGGGATGGGAGTGAGCAGCCGATACCAGCTTACCATTCATGGGGTGAGGGAGGTTGACTAGGCTGGCTATAGCAGTAGCATTAACCGCCTGGTGAGCTGAACCTTGTATGCAGTACACAATCTGTTTGGTAGGTTGGGCATGTGTGGATGCATGCATGCACATCCAGGAGGCAGAGACTGCAGAGCTTTCAAGGCTGCTGCAAGGTAGGTGGGTGGGTTATAACTCACCCCTCAGAAGCAGTAAGACACTGTAGCAGATTCCCTGACCTCCTCACTGACCCCAGATGTGGGTTGGGCTGAAATTGGAGGTGGTTAAGGTGATTCCAATAGACCAGGCAAATCAGGAGAGGAACCGGTAGCAGCTGATGGCAAGCTCCAGGGAGGGATAGCAATAAAGTAAAAAAAAAGGATGGACACAGTAACATCATTCTGAAAATATTATATGAACATAAACAATACACTGGGTAAACATTTTTGAATCTCACTTGCATCCTTATAGCATGAACAAAAACATAATTTGGCATTTATGGGGAGTATAGGTCTTCTTTTAATGTAATGTTGGTGAATTCATTTTTTTTTTTTGTAATTGCTAGCTAAATGTAATTCAGTCATTCAAGTTTATTTGTTTTGAATTTATAATGGAATCCATGCATATTACTTGGCAGAATAATTTGGAAACAACTGATATCTAGTAAGGTTAATGAAAAAATTCTTATGGAAAATAAGGGGTACAACATATTATTTGGACATTAGTTATCAAACGTAATATAATTAGAAGTTATTACAGTCAAACAATTCTCTAGCAATTGTAAATGATTGTCTCCTTTTTGTATTTCCAAGAGTTGGAAGTGCAAACCCCGGAACAAAAAAATATGCAAGGAGATGTGAATGTTACACTTTAACATTATCCTTTAAAGTTGTCTTCATCAGGAGGCCAAACCTGCTTAAACCCCCCTAATGGGAGGCAACCCCCCTACACCGTACCAAACTTATATGTAACAACTCTGAGACTGCTATACCTTGGAGAAAAGGGACTACTTCAAGTAACAGCAATCTTGGATTAGATATAAGTAAGTCTGCATTTCATTCTTTCAGTCTCACTATTCCAATGATTGCATTAACAAGTACCAGAATATATAATGGTTACCTATAACATTTCTTGCCTTTCTTACAACTATAAAGAAAAAAAAACAGGTAGTGAAATGAAAAGTGAGAATGTAATAAATAAATAAATTGTCAAACCTAGAATTAGCATTAGTAAAGTACAAAGAGGAAGGATATGACAATGGCTCAAACGTGAAGGGGAAACATGCTGACATTCAAACTACAACATGACCTTATGACCTCATAAGCATTTTTGTGATAGCTTTAATCTGGTGATAAGTGATCTACAAGCTGATATGGCTTCATTTGTATGCCATTTTCCATGCATTTATACTGTTATTCCTCTCTAGTTTACAAATCAAAATGTCTTGTGATCACATGGCAAAGTAAACACATTATAAAAGCTTGATGGGTTACAGAGCTTTACATTTGAAAACAGTACGATATCAGGTGGTGATGGTTGTGATTTATTAGTATTCACATCTGTGATGCATTAGTATCCATCCCATGGAAGATGTAATCACATCTTAGGAGTGACAGATACATTTTGAACCATCATTAATAAATATTTTGAAAACTGCATTTTTAGCATCAGTGTCGTAGCTTGGCATTACACCCTTATAAAACTTAATCAAGTCATACGACAAATCAGATAGAGATGCTTCTAGATGATATCAAATAATATGAACTGAATACATACTTCTGTATTTGGATGTGTACTAGGCTAACTGCCCTTTATGGGCCATTTTAAACCTAGCCAATTACCCCACATGATAAACAAACTCTGTACCTTGTGTTTGTAAAGTAAACACCCAAACCACTAAGTCAACAAGCTGAACAGGGAGAACTGTTTCATAGTGCTAGTAGATAAATTAGGCAGACAACTCAAATTTCCTCAAATAACTGAAGTGTTACGAAGAAAACTGAAAATATGATGTTATGTGATCCTATCTCGCCTACATTCTGACTGATGGGTTCGGAGCCGATCCATGCCAAAGAGCGAAGTCTCTTATTGGCTGAGCTTACTATATCCCAGGATGCACCACTACCAGTCCCCCAGATCTCGTTTGCCGCTAACTTGCGAAGACGTGGTCTCGAGCTGGCTGAGCTGAGTAGTATTTTTACTAACTTTTTTCTGTCAGAAATTTGCTGTTCTTGTCATAAAAAGCTGTTTTAACGGCTAATCTTCTCTTTTGTGTGTGATTGGAGTTTTGTGAGAAACTTTGTAGTGTGATTGGGCGTTGATTTTGATTTCAGGCCTCCTTCATCTTAGGGCCTTCCCGGTCAGTCAACCCCTCTTAAACCTTAGAGGGTTTCAAAGTACCCTTTAGTTAATTGTTACGGATTGTTTACCTATTCGGCAGCTGTAAACCGATTTTTAGGTAGTGTCAGTTAAATCAGAAAGTCAAGTGTTGTTTTTTCTGTCAGGGATTACCGCATTATTGCTATAATGTCTCAGAATCCTAGGCCTTCGGGCTTTAAAAAATGCACCAAATGTAATTTTAAGATGTCAATCACAGATGATCACTCTCTGTGTTTATTGTTTGGGTGCAAAACATTTACAAGAGTCATGCAGTGTGTGTCACGCTTTTTCCTCAAGGGTCCTCCAGGAGAGGAAAAATAAACTCATTCTTAAAGGTTTAATAAAACCCTCCTTTGAAGAAGCTTTGGCATCCTCTCCTTCTCCAGCTAAAGGCTCCGACCAGTCTGTCGGATCCGACCGCCAAAAGACATAGGCAGGCTTCTCCTTCGGCTCCAAGGACTTGAACGGTCTGCCTCGATGCCACCAGTCTCGACTCCTCTGGCTTCGGAGCTGATGGCTGGGGCATCGAGGCGGGTCACCTTCGCCGCTCCACTGGTCTCGGAGCCGACAAGGTTGCCCGCTCAGACACTTCCTCCTCGGCGCAAGTCCTCCTCGGCACCGATGGAAACTAGTGGTATTCCTTCGGCGCCGATAGTCATCGAGCCGGTCCCCTAGCCCTTTGGGGCCGTTGGAGAGGCCATCTCGAACCCGTTCAGTATCCTCTAGGTCATCGAGGATGTCGGATTCGAATATAGTCAGGGTGCTCCAAAGACTGTTCCAGTCCCCAGTCTTTCAAAATTTGTTACGGCTCCGACCCAGTTGGCTTCGGAGCCGATGGCCCATGCCCATGTCATTGCTATTCCTCCTCCAACCACAGCAGGTGCTGTTGGAGCCGGTGGAGATCTTAGGTCGGCTCCGACCCTTACTCCAACCCCGCCGGGTCCAAGTTTGGTACACGGACTTCTTCGGCTGGACCTGGGGATGTTTCGGGACCTATGCTATCGGTTCCGAGCCTCCCTCTCAGTGCTTCGGCTGCGGGACTTCCGTCTGCTATCATGGCTCCGGAGACTGGACACTCCCAGGATTCTGGGGTCCGGCTTTCAGAGCTATGAGGAGTGCCTTGGCCAAGTCTTCGCCATCTCTCCGCTTTACGGCACCTTCCCTGGGCGTGGAGACTGGGTCTTTGGCAGTTCCCCTGTCCGTAGGCAGCGGAGCCCCTGGGCCTGAGGTTACCCCATTGGGGTTCCTCCTCCTGAGGGTTCTTCAGAGTTGTCTTCAGAGGAACCCCCAAGGAAGAGATCGTGCAAGAGGAAGCACGTGGACTCCCCGAGTCTATTACATCTGACACTGATCTTGATGATGCAGAGGGGTCCCAAGTCATCCTCGGATGATGTCTCATTTGCAGACATCTTAGAGATCCTCAAACAACGAGGCGGCTGGATATCCAAACCCCTCTGCTGATGAGTCAGTGCTCCTCAAGGCCTTTGGGGCTCAGCCTTCCGCCTCCTGGGTGTCTCCGCGAGCTCCTGGATTTAGTTTGTCGGGCGTGGGAACATCCAGATACCGTGGAACCAGTCCCTTCTCGTCCTAACAAATTTTTGTCTGCCCCACCCGAGAAGGAGTTCCTGAATAAAGGCGTGGCTGTAGATGCCATGGTGGTGGCATCTGCTACACAACAGGACGTGGCAGAGGCTTCAACGTCCATCCATCCTCCTAATAAGGAGTCTAGGAGCATGGACAAGCGCACCCTGACTTCAGCGGCCTTTACTTTAAGGTCCCTGAATTATTTGGCACATTTTACAAGGCTTCAGAGGGATCTGGTCAAGGAGCTGTCAGATTCCCTCTCGGGTAACCTACCTGAGCAGCTAGCCCAGTCGGTTAGCTCTCAGTTGGCTATCCTTACATCAATTTCTAACTCGTCCATGAGGCTCATTTCATATGCGGCCGAAGGGGCGGGTAGAGCGGCAGGCACAGGCGTGGCTCTCACGGAGACAAGCCTGGCTCCGTTTGTGTCAGTTTCGGAGGCCTTCAAGTCTTCCTTCCGACGCTCCCTTTGATGGGTCCTCTTTGTTTGGACCTAAGGTTAAAGACACCCTTACCGCTGTGAGCAAGAGAGAAAACTTTATCTGCCGTAGGTGCCCGTTATTCCACTCCCTTCGGCCTTATCCCAAGGCTAAAGGAGGAGGGAAGATGTGGTTCCATAAATCACGTAAGTTTTTCCTCAACAGCAGGAAGATTCCTTCCAGAGGCAGAGGACGGGAAATTTTTCTGGGAGACGCCGTCCCAGAGGCGGCAGAGGGCCCCGCAATTCTGGAGACCGCGAGTCCTTTCGTGGCTCTTCAGCCTCCCACACCTCATGAGGGATTGCCCGGCTGTGCTGCTCGAGCCAGTCGGGTGCCGTTGCCTAGCACCTAAAAGCCTGGGAGTCAATCACTCAGGACAGATGGGTGCTTTGGATCATTGCCGGAGGTTACACCATCCCATTCACATGCTCACCCCCACCGTTCAAAAAAATCCCGGACCCACCACCCAGTCAAAGGGAAATTGCAGCCGCAGAAGCTTTAAAGCTGCTGGCAAAAGGAGTCATCCAACCGGTCCCCACAGACCAGATCGGATCCGGAAATTACTCAAGGTTCTTTTTAGTGCCAAAAAAGACAGGGGACCTGAGACCAATATTGGATCTCAGCAGACTAAACCAATCCGTCACGAAATCCAAATTCCGAATGGTCACGTTACAATCCATTCTCCCATTGTTGGAGAAGGATGTTTGGATGTGCTCCATAGACCTCAAGGACGCCTATTATCACATACCGATACATCAGGCGTCCAGGAGGTATCTGCGCTTCAGCCTGGGAGACAGTCATTTCCAATTTTGTGCACTGCCCTTTGGTCTCACCACAGCCCCTAGGGTGTTCACCAAGTGTTTGGCAGTAGTGACTACTCACCTGAGGAGTCTTGGATTCCAAGTGTTTCCCTATCTGGACGACTGGCTCCTGACTGCCACCACCAGGCATCTACTAATGGACAACCTCAAAGCCACCATCTCCCTGGGTGCTACCCTGGGAATTACATTCAATTGGTCAAAGTCTGTCTTGCTGCCCTCACAGCATAAGGTTCATAGGAGCAGAGATAGACTCAAAATTGATTTTTCTTCCTACCGAAAGGATCCAAACTTTACAAGGCCAAGTTCAAGCCCTGATTTTAAGATCCAAAGCCCCAGCCAGGATGGTCCTACAAGTTTTAGGTTCGATGTCTGCCACGGTTCTTCTAGTTCCTCTGGCAAGATTGCACATGAGGATTCTTCAGTGGCTATTGTCAACTCAATGGTCCTTTCAGGATCTTCCCCTCAATCACCTCATTATGATTACAGAAACATGCAAGCGGGACCATCGCTGGTGGCTTCAGACATCCAATCTAAATCAGGGAAGCCCTTTTGTTGTTCCCTCTCCAGTGGTCCCCCTGACGACAGATGCCCGCCGGACAGGGTGGGGGGGGGGCATTGTCTGGGCAGGTTATTTCAGGGCTCCTGGCTAAACTTTTCTCCACATCAATGTATTGGAGATGAGGGTTCTGTCCCTACAGGCCTTACACAAGTTTCTCCCTCAGGGCATAATCGCCATCCACACAGACAACATGTCGGTGGTCTGGTATCTAAACAAACAAGGAGGGACCAGATCTTACCTTTGCAGAGAGGCCATGAGGGTGTGGGAATGGGCTGTAGCTACCAGCCGCTTCTTGGTAGCGACCCACATTCCGGGAAATCAAATATATTGGCAGACAGATTAAGCAGAACAATTCTCTCTCCTCACGAGTGGTCCCTAAACGAAACAGTAGCAGCTCAGGTTTTCAGGAAATGGGGGCCGTGCTGCGACCTATTTGCAACACCACTAAACACGAAGTGCAAAGGTTCTTCTCCTTGACTCCACATCAGGAGAAGCAGCTATGGATGCTCTAGCACAACCTTGGCCAACAGGGATACTTTATGCCTTTCCTCCGATTCCACTTCTCCAAAGTCATTCAAAAGCTTCTCAATTGGGGTCCAC
This sequence comes from Protopterus annectens, assembly GCF_019279795.1. NCBI lineage: Eukaryota > Metazoa > Chordata > Ceratodontiformes > Protopteridae > Protopterus > Protopterus annectens. The sequence goes on along the minus strand of NC_056747.1, from coordinate 892,974,991 downwards.
AATGATACTAATTGCTCCATACTGGCCTCGTCAGGTATGGTTCCCCTACCTGAAGAAACATGGTGGACAATCCTTGGACTTTAGATCTAACTCCGGATCTGCTAATTCATCAGTCGGGACGACAGCATCAGTCCCTTCACTCCTTGAAGTTGATAGCTTGGCTCCTCCACTTCCGACTTTAGTCAGAAGTCACACATTAGACCGGAAGTTATTCACATTTTATCTTCAGCCCACAAACCCACCACTAAGAAATTGTATCTCAGTAAGTGGAAGAGGTTTGCTATCTGGGCTCAACTCAGGGCTTAGACCCTATCACTGCTCCAATCCCAGAGGTTTTGAAATTTTTAACATCCCTGTTTAATCAAGGATCTTCTGTCTCTACTATTAAAGTCCAACTAGCGGCTATCTCTAAATTCCACGAATCCATGGATCCTCCATTGATGAACAGCAGACTATGCAAAACTTTCATTAAAGGTGCGGGCCTGTTAAGACCCCCAGTTTTCATCCTGCCTCCGTGGGATCTTGATTTGGTGCTTCGTGCATTAACATCTTCCCCTTTCAAACCGGCTGCTACATGTGAGTTAAAATATCTGTCTTGGAAAACTGCCTTCTTAGTTGCAATTACTTCTGCAAGAAGAGTTTCAGAGCTTCAAGCCCTGTCTATTAAACCACCGTACTTGATTTTCCACAAGGATAGAGTATCACTTAGACCTAATCCATCCTTTGTCCCAAAGGTCTGTTCTAATCTCTGTCTCCAACAATCTCTAGAGCTACCAGTTTTCTTCCCAAAATTCTCCAATGAAGCAGAATACACTCTCCATAAATTGGATGTTCACAGGCAATTGCGCTTCTATTTAGACAGGACTCAGCAATTTCGTAAGTCAGACCAGTTGTTTGTGTCCTTCTCGGACAATAAATTGGGTCAAACCATCACAAAAGCTACTATCTCCAAATGGATTAGAGATTGTATAACTCAGGCTTATTCTTCTTCGAATAAGCAACTTTCAACATCTATCAAAGCTCACTCTACCAGAGCTATGGCGACTTCTATAGCTTTTCATTCCAAGCTCGCTATATCGGAGATTTGTGCTGCGGCTACTTGGTCCAATCCGCACTTTCATTTCCCACTATAAATTGGATGTGGCATCTAAAGGGCGAGCATCATTTGGTTCCACGGTACTCAGGAGTGTTTTCCAGTGAGCCACCCAGGATTCAGGTGCTAGGGGCTGTCCCATCAGTCAGAATGTAGGCGAGATAGGATCACATAACATCTTTTAGTTATGTACTCACCATAACTTCAGATGTTTGGGATCCATCTGCTTCACATCCCACCCTCCTTCCCCTGCCTTGGAGATCAGATGAGATTGAACGGTTTGAGTTCTACTGTTTTTATCTTGTTTCATCTGACGATGTTATATAATCAGAGCGTGCATGTGTGCATGTATGCGGACAAACTAGATCTGGGGGACTGGTAGTGGTGCATCCTGGGATATAGTAAGCTCAGCCAATAAGAGACTTTGCTCTTTGGCATAGCGTGCAGGGAGCCGAGGGATCGGCTCCGAACCCATCAGTCAGAATGTAGGCGAGATGGATCCCAAACATCTGAAGTTATGGTGAGTACATAACTAAAAGTTTCATTAATAGATTTGATTATGTACATACCCTCCAGTCTTTTTTGTTGTTAAGACAGTTGTTGATGTTGCACTTGTATTAACACGACAGAGTCATTAAAATCAACATGGATGCTATATTATTTAATTGTGTGCACTGATCACTTTGCTAACATGAATTTATGGTGAATGGATAATTAAATGCTGTGAAATTGCATCAGATCCAAATGAGTTTTATGTGTGTGTGTGTGTGTGTGTGTGTGTGTGTGTGTGTGTGTGTGTGTGTGTGTGTGTGTGTGTGCATACAAATATATATATATATATATATATATATATATATATATATATATATATATATATATATATATATATATATATATGGGTCTGTCATTTCACTGAAGGTAGCTTTGACTGAAAAAATAAAACAAAAATTCACAGGGCTAGAAAATTTGAGCTACTCAGAAAGGCTTCAGGACTGAACATGCTTTTGAATAAAAGCACTTTTGACTGAAAAGTAATTTCTTTGAAAACTGTAGAAGTCTACAGACAATAATTCTGGTGTCATTTTTGATCATGGGAGCTGCTAGGTTCATAAATTAGAAGATTCTGTGTAGATTGACAATGTCCACTATCAAACTGCACCCCCACATTTATAGATGTTTGTGTGTGTGTGTGTGTGTGTGTGTGTGTGTGTGTGTGTGTGTGTGTGTGTGTGTGTGTGTGTGTGTGTGTGTGTGTGTCCACAGAACCACTCTACATACCAGATTGTATAAAACACAGGTTTATTTAGTCAGCCATATAATAAATCAAAATACTTGCCCACTTGGCTTTGCACTTCAAAGTTAATCAAAACAATACCTTTGGTTACTTTCCAGCAACTAGTTACAGTCCACAAAGCCTGTCCAGGAAACTGACCATCTTTTAGAAATCTCACACTATAGACCTTAACCATGGCCCTCTGTAGTCCAGGTGATTCCTCCAGGTATTCTCCACAAGTTATCCCTGACTGGGATGACACATGCCACACCTCCAGTGTCTTGTAGATAAATTTCTGCTCACCCTTCTGAACCTCTACATGAGGAATGAACTTCCTGTCTTGCAGTTGCAGGCCAGGCTACCACTTTTTGTACAGCATTAATTAGCAACCAGAGCCTTGTTAACTGGCTGTTGCATAGTCTTTCTGAATAACCCAGTGGGAACGTTTTATTCCCAAGCTACATGCACCTGTTTTAAATTCAACATCTCACAACTACCTCCTTTAGCACAAAACCAAAGGGTTGTTGGACCTCAACAACCCATCTGCATTTCTTTTTTAGGCCAGGCCTGTGCATCACTATAGTAAGGGTTAGAGGGACAGCGACAACTGTCAGCTCACCTACTACAACATTGCAATGGGATATAATTAGTTAAAAATCAAAGTGCTTACTTAATAAATAATAGTTCAAAGTCAAAGACCCACTTATAGCTAAACACTCTAATTTTGTGGTAGACTATCTCATTTCTGCCTAGCTTAAATATCTGGTGATTTGAAACCACAGGGTGTCATGAATGATCTGGAATAGTACTGTCCCCAAACCACTGATGTGTCACTATATAGAGTAAATGCTTTATTAAAATTAGAAATTATTATCACAGGTTTTGGACATTGCTTCTTTTATGTTAAGTGCTTTATCAGCCTCAAGAGACTCTGGTCTTAAGAGGTTAAGAGATGGAGACATATAATGAAGTGCTGAAACATGCAAACACTCTTTCATACACAGCCAGTGTCTGGTTATGTAGTTGAGGAATGTTCTGCTGTTCTGCAGATTGTGTGTACACACGCATGTGTGTGTGTGTGTGTGTGTGTGTGTGTGTGTGTGTGTGTGTGTGTGTGTGTGTGTGAGTGATTGTGACTGTGGATGTGTTTTTCGCTCTGTTCATATGTATGACTAATGAAAGTTAGAAGGGCTACAGTTTTATCTGAAGAGTGTGTTTGTCATGTTTGTGGAGAGTATTAGAAGCTAGGGATACAGTGGGTGGGGTTACCAGCTACCCGAGGTACATTCCCTTCCTTGGTGTCCTTTCACTAGGGGCAAGGTGCAACAGGAATTTTAAGATATTAATCTTAATATGTTAAAATGTAGAAGGTGTGGGTCTATAGCCTTCCCTCAAGAAATACTGTAACAGTCTGTCTGTCGTCAGTGATTTGGTTGCTGACATGCAGGTTAACAGGTTGTTTTAATCATAGGCAGGTACACACACACACACACACACACACACACACACACACACACACACACACACACAATTGTGATCAGATTAATATTATAAAAAATAAGTTATACTTCAATAAGACAAGGAAATATCTGGCAAAATGCATTATTCTATAGATGACTTTTTTTGTTTAATTTTCTGTTTCCCCATCATCTTAAAATGGGACCCATTACATCTGATTTTTAACTGATCAGTCACAGCATGAAGTTATGGGAAAGAGTAGTGGTAGCTAGGTTAAGAAGGGAGGTGATGATTAGTGATCAGCAGTATGGTTTCATGCCAGGAAAGAGCACTACAGATGTGATGTTTGCTCTGAGAGTGTTGATGGAGAAGTACAGAGAAAGTCAGAAGGAGTTGCATTGTGTCTTTGTGGATTTAGAGAAAGCATATTACAGAGTGCCTAGAGAGGAGTTGTGGTATTGTATGAGGAAGTCAGGATTGTCAGAGAAGTATGTAAGAGTGGTACAGGATATGTACAAGGGTAGTGTGACAGCAGTGAGGTCTGCGGTGGAAGTGACGGATGCATTTAAGGTGGAGATGGGATTACATCAAGGATCAGCTCTGAGCCCTTTCTTATTTGCAGTGGTGATGGACAGGTTGACAGACGAGATCAGACAGGAGTCCCCGTGGACTATGATGTTTGCAGATGACATTGTGATCTGTAGTGAGAGTAGGGAACAGGTGGAGAAGACCCTGGAGAGGTGAAGATATGCTCTAGAGAGAAGAGGAATGAAGGTCAGCAGGGCTAAGACAGAATATATGTGTGTAAATGAGAGGGAGGATAGAGGAATGGTGAGGATGCAGGGAGTAGAGGTGGCGAAGGTGGATGAGTTTAAGTACTTGGGATCAACAGTTCAGAGTAATGGTGAGTGTGGAAGAGAGGTGAAGAAGAGAGTACAGGCAGGATGGAGTGGGTGGAGAAGAGTGTCAGGAGTGATTTGTGACAGGCAGTACCTGTAAGAGTGAAAGGGAAGGTCTACAAGAGGGTAGTGAGACCAGCTATGTTATATGGGTTGGAGACAATGGCATTTACAAAAAGGCAGGAGTCAGAGCTTGACGTGGCAGAGTTGAAGATGTTAAGATTTGCACTGGGTGTGATGAGGATGGACAGGATTAGGAATAAGTATATTAGAGGGTCAGCCCAGGTTGGAAGGTTTGGTGACAAAGCCAGAGAGGCAAGATTATGTTGGTTTGGACATGTGCTGAGGAGGGATGCAGAGTATATTGGGAAAAAGATGCTAAGGATGAAGCTGCCAGGTAACAGGAAAAGAGGAAGGCCTAAGATAAGGTTTATGGATGTGGTGAGAGAGGACATGCAGGTGGTTGGTGTGACAGAGCAAGATGCAGAGGACAGGAAGAAATGGAAACAGTTGATCTGCTGTGGCGACCCCTAACGGGAGCAGCCAAAAGAAGAAGAGTCTTTTAGCCAGCAGCTTTAGGTTTATACCATTCCCCAGTATTTCTGGGAATCCTTCAAACAGAGGTGTCTTGTGGGTAAAGAGTTCTAAAAATATTACCTGACCGTATTTCATTCAGGTCAAGTATCATCTTTTAGCGAATCAGGCCAACTAAACATTATCTCCTACTGTATCACATCATTCAAATATCAAAATCATACTGAAAAATGTTATTGCACTGGTGTGTAATTAAACATAATAACTGCATAGGCAAGAAATTAATGGGACAGATTCCAAAAGAGTTACCGTGTGTGTGTATACGGACCCTGCCCTACTAGAAATGCTCCATATCTGTAAGTCTAACTCCTCACACACTACCCGCTCAAAAGCCCTGAATGTAATATGCGACATCAACAAAACCTGCTGGAGAGACAGGTTTGTCTCTCAGAGGCTGTCCTGTCTCTGGAATAGACTCCCCATACACATCAAACAGAGCACCTCACTGACTCTCTTCAAGCACAACCTTGATGAGTGGATGGGTAACCAGAAATTTGTCCCAGGGGTTCTACCTGTGTCCCTCATTGACAGAGGCGACAGGTGCTGACTGAGGTTTCTTTTTGGGGATAAACTCTTGGCTAGGCTTGTAAGTGCCCCAGGGCCATTAGCCTAGTAACCTCCTATATCCTATGATTCATAGGTTCATAGGTGTGTACTAGGCTAATGGCCCTGGAGCCTTTACAAGCCTGGCCCATAGAAGCTCCCTGGCATCTTACCACCCAATTGCATGTATGTGTGTATATATATATATATATATATATATATATATATATATATATATATATATATATATATATATATATATATATATATATATATATATATATATATATATATATATATGTATAGCCTGTGCTGGACAGGCTCTGTTTAATATAGCTTTAACAGCTCCTCATACTAATACTTGCTGAATCCAAATTTATTACTATCCAGAGTGCTGTGCGCTAAGCAAAACAAACATGCAGGCACAAATAAACACACATTATGAAAGTAAATAAATCCCAAATTAATTAGTTTTATTTCTCCTTGTCTGTATATTATTCAGCCCTGCAATTCATTAGGCTTGCATTTCTCTTTGAATCTTAAATCCAGATTATGCTGACAGCTGACCTTTTTTTCAAGTAACTCTGACTGGATGCCAAACACAACAGTTCAGCAGTGCAGTTTAATTCTGCTGAGCATTGTTTTACTGACAAGAGCATTGTTTGTCGGTATCAAACCAAGGTCAGACTTCCTGCCATACTACAACAATCTTATCTGTTGTGAATTGTAGAACTTTGAGTCATCAAATTGAGGTTTACAGAAGAAGGAGAAAAAAGGACTACCAAAAGCAATGTATTTCTGACAGAAGTCAAACAATACCAAAGACAAATTTTCCGGCATCTCTTTATTAAAATACCAGTTTCCAAGAATGGACTAGGCTTTAATCTAAAAATGTAAACCATTCCCAGTGTGTGTGTGTGTGTGTGTGTGTGTGTGTGTGTGTGTGTGTGTGTGTGTGTGTGTGTAACATACACACACACACACACACGCACGCACGTACGCACACACACACACACACACACACACACACACACACATACACACACATCACTCTCAACAAGCAGATATTAACAGAATTTGAGAATGTGTAAGTGATTAATTGATTCAGTTAGTTACAATGACACTGAAACAGATCTCTAACTATGCAGTCCTTGTTGCATTCCTTGATCTGCTTCTGGTCATTACCACAGCACTTGTCTGCATTCCAGTCCAGATTAGTTCATGTCAGAGTTTCTGCACACTGATATGGGAAGCTTGAAGGCCTTATGGCTCTGTGTAACCAGCCTAATGCTGCTGACTACTGACTACTGACTCTGGTTTATGTATCAGTAACCACCATTGCCCATACTTTTTTATTTTTATTTTTTAGTTTGCTTTTGTTTGCTGAGTTTGTCCAACAGGGTTTAGTAAAAAAAAAAAAAAAAAAAAACTTTTCAGCAGATGCCTGGGGGGGGAAAGCTCCCAACATATTACAAACATTTTTAAATAGACAATCAGTAATACACATAAACAGACATTAAGTATTATACATTAACAATTATACATTTACAGTTATGCTTGTGTCTTTCTTGCACTGAACAGGGCCAGCAAATCTAATTTCAAATAGTTAAAGGCAAGTTATCAGCAATATTGACTTTCCCTCCACTTGGCACAGTGAAAACAAACACTGCTGTACCTTTTGTATTGGTACGAAGGAATTAAAATTACCCTGGCATACTCACTAACCTACTAGAGATGGTTAAACCTGTGCTTAGGCTCACATTTCACCCATTTTACAGTATTTCTTGTAAAGGAGTATCACAGTTTTGAGCGAGTTACAGAAAGAGTAACACCATATATACTGTTTGTTGTATTTCTGAGAGATGCTCTTCCCCATAGGCACTTTACAGTATTGAAGGTAATGGTACTACGAATGAGTTAGGAACTAAATGTGGAGATAAGTACTTATCTGAACTGCAGATAAGTGCAGACAGTGCATTTTAAATGTCACTCATCTATGTGTAAAAACATGTTTGCTTACTGGCAATTTGTGTTACTTTAATTGCTAGTGATTGTGTTACATTCAAGTATTTCCCCAATTCAATTATTTGTTAATAAATAAGTGGAAGGAGTTGAGTCATTTTCATAGTTTGTTAAAATTTTACAAAACCAGTCAGTTGAGAATTCATAACTTTTTGTAAGTAGGCCACTTTTAACATGAATAGACACACTGGCTATGAGTGTAAACCAGGCATGTTCAAACACGTCTAAAGGTCAGAATACACTTAGGTCACTCATTTAATGGCTGTCTATTTTATGAGCTATCCATCAGAGGATGCCTTCTGCAGTAGATGTATTATTTCCTAGGGGATGTATAGTGCAGTAATGCAAATGGTCTTTCTGTGGTTCAGTTTTAGTTTAGTAATCAGTAGTTTCTGTGTTAAGCTTTAGGAGAGGGTGGGAGTCGACTACAGGGCTTCTAGACTAGAGAGTTTTTATATATAATGGCTATGTTAAAGCATGGGGAGCATATTTCATTGTCTTTTATTTCAGGTTTTAACCATATTTCTGTAGTAACTCCGGGAAGTGGAACGATAGGGAGGCATGGATGTATTGCAATTTATTGCAGATAAGATTTATTTTGGGAAATAGGCTGGATCTTCTGATAGGTGGAGATACTAACTTTTGGTTCTGTAATATAGTAACAGAGTGAGAATTATTCGTGATATGGGAAGAACCTTGGCTGTGATCTGTATCAGTACTGAGTACAATTTTTTGAGAGTGTAGAAAACAATAAAACCATTTAAGTTTGCTTTTAATCTTTATGGCTATGTTTATTGTTGTGGGTTTAGATTTTATGTTTTGTATATGTAAAGGTCAGAGAATTTGAAAAGATATCACTTGGGTGATATGCAGAGGAACTGTGTGTTGATGTGGTGCATATGTGTGATTGTGGGGTAGTGGGAGATACGATGCATGGTGCAATGGAGGTCTGGTAATGTGTATGCGATGAAGATGAGGAATAAAAAGTAATGACATGGATGTAAAGCATTTTGCAGGAATGTTGAAGATATTAAGAGAGGTAGAGTGTAACCTACATGAGGGTGAAATGTAATATGTGAATCTCAAACTTTAGATAATTGTTGAGTGTATTATTTAACCTTTTTGCTGCTATGTGTGTATATCGGTCCAACAGTGGAGCTCCCTGCAGTGCTACAGGTGTATGCACACCAACCATGAGTCTGTCGATCCATGCAATCAATGTCTATGTCTTTTTTAGTCGCTGATATTGTGACATATACCTGTCTGTGATCCTACCGATATCTGTGTAAATGCCCACATGCATTTCATTTTTCTTTTGCCTCTAGGTTTCTAGGAAGGTTCTGAAAGCCCCCGCTACTTTACGCCGCAAGTCAAGAAAAGACATTGAATTCTAGAAAGGACATGAATCCTGATCTACTGTAATCCGCATGTCTATCCAAGAGTTGAAACCCATTAAAAGTGTTAAAATCTAGGATAAACTGTAAAACATGCAATACTGTACTTACTTGTCAAACAAATTTCTTGAATATTTTATATTAATTAACATACAAATTACTTATCTATATGCAGATTTATCAAACTAATTACATAAAAACCCTAAAAAATATGCAGTTTTAAAACCTGTCAATTAAATCATTTATTAAATATTTTATTTAAGATTTATTTATTTCATATTTTTTACAGACCCAATTTAAGATGAAATGTTGAAGAAAAGTAAGCGTGATGAAAACTATGTATTATTTGGTTGTACTTGCATTAATGAACATGATGGGACTCAAAAACCACAGTGTTTTCTGTGTGGAAAAACTCTTGTGAACAGAAGTATGAAGCCAGCAAAACTGGAAGAGCATCTCACGTCTGCCCAAGGTGAAAATGCATCTAAAGATGCGGGGGGGGGGGTGCAAAAAAAGATGAATTCAAAAAAGCAGGGACACTTCCAAAACTTGGATTTGCCATTTCACAAAAGCCTTTTCTTGAAGCATCATATAAAGTTGCTTACCGGATTGCCAAGCAAAAGAAGTCCCACACTAATATAGAGACTTCAGTAAAGCCATGTGCACTGGAAATGGTCGAACTGGTTTGTGGACTGAAACTGAGGAAAAAACTGGAAGCGGTTCCCTTGTCAAATGATGTAATACATTCTAGAATAGTTGATATATCTTTTACTATTTTGAAGCAGGTCATTGAGAAATTGTCAGCCTTGCCATTACCCTTCAGTATGCAATGGATGAAACTACAGACATCTCTCAATGTACCCAGCTCTTTGCTTTTGTTTGCTATGTGAATGCTAACGCCATCAAAGAAGAATTCTTGTTTTGTGAGTCTCTTTCAGAAACTACAAAGGCCATCGATGTTTTCGAAATGGTAAAGTTTTTTTACAAACAAAACTTTGACTGGAGAGAAGAACTTCATTCTCCTTGCACTGATGGAGCTCCTGCGATGCTTGGTAATACATTTGGTTTTGCTACTTTAGTGAGAAAAGAAACTCCTCAAATCGTCATCACTCATTGCTTTCTACAGAGACATGCACTGCCAACAAAGACTCTTACAACAACCCCGAAAGAAGTTTTGTCAACATCCATAAAAGTTATCAACTCTAACAAAAGAAGTTATCTGAATCATATTTTTAAAACCATTTTGTTAAGAAATGGGAGCAGAATATGAACTGCTTCTCTACTACACAGAAGTGCACTGGCTTTCAAGAGGGCACGTCTTGAAGTGCTTGTTCGAACTAAGGACAGATGTTTCACTTTTTCTGAAAGAAATAAAAAAAACTGACTCTTGGAACATTTTGAAAGCAAGGATTTTATCCATGAGTTGGCTTGCCTGACAGATATTTTTTTACCATATTAATGAGAAAAATCTTTCCTCTCAAGGCTGTGAAGTCACTATTATGGATGCAACTGAAATATTACAAGCTTTTTTGGCTAAGTTACCAATATGGAAGAGGAGAGTAGAAGCTGACATTCTTGCAAACTTTCCAATGTTGGAGGAAGTGCTGTACCAAGATGGAGCTGAAATACAAAATTCTCTGTCATTTTTTTAACCGAACTGCAGGAAATTTACAGTAGGTCTGAAAATGACAGCTCTTACAGATCTGTAACCAGTGTACTACAAAACCAATTTAGCATTGATTTACAGACTTAATAAACCCCCTAATGAACACTTGCAAACATTACGGAACTCTTTTAAAAGTTATTTCTAACTTGATGGCATGAAAATTGAACCATGGATCGGTAATCTTTTTCTTTCTGATATAAACTGTATTGAAGATATTGATTTAATGAAAGATGAACTCATTGATTTTAGGACAAAAAAACTTACTCCAACTGAAGTTTAACTCAAAAAGCCTTGGAGAAGTCTGTTGTTCCCTGAGAGAAGCTTATCCTTGTCTTGTAAACCGAGCTATGAAAGATTTGATTGCATTTGCAACAACATATCATTGTGAATCCGGATTTTTAACCCTTGTAACAATGAAAACAAAATATCAAAATTGATTAGATGTCCAGCATGACATGCATGTTGCCTTGTCAAATACCACACTACAGTTTAATATTCTTCCTCAAGATAAACAACATCCTTCACACTGACATATCTTTAAAAAATAAAATTTAACTTTAACTTTCCTGTTTTTAAATATATTGTATTATTATTTATTTTGTTAAGAAAGAAGTACATATATTACTATATCCCATATGTTTTTTTTTTTTTGGTAACTGTATTTCAGTATAACTGGTTTCCTTTGAATTTTATTTTATGCATTTAAAACATTATTGCCTAAAACTATCCTGATTTATAATATTTATAAACATACTGTGGTAGTTAACTTCTCAGTATTTTTATCATTTTCAACTGCTCTCTTGTTCTCTCTCTCTTCCCCTTCTATCTCTCTCTGTTCTACGATGCAGAACAGGCACATAACTAATGCACTCACCTGCTGAATACGAATTACAATAATTTATTATCAGACCTAACTCAAAATGATACAGAAACACCACCACACTATTGTACTAAAAAAACTGAACCAGTTTTCTATCACTTTCTGAAGTGTTAGTAACCCGTGCCAAGTAGGCCCCTTTCTGAAAAAAGTGTTCTTGGATACAGACTGCTTCAACTACAAGCCTAATACCATTTGCTGTTCAAGAAATGCACATTAAAGAAAAAGTGGAAAGTTCTGCATTCTTATTGTCACCTCCTTGATTGTGTGCATCTTGACTAGAGCTATTCAGAACTGAAACTTAAAAGTACTGATCAGATTTCCAAACAACTTTTGGTAACAGAGACAGAAAGAAAAGAACTAGCCACCCTGTCTTGTATTGTTATGTTACAGATCACAAGGTGTTACACGAATATCTGTCCATCATTTTCTGAGCATCTTTTAAGTGATACATATTCTGTTTTATTAACAATAAAGGATGAAGCTGTCTTAGTTACATCAATCTCTACACTGTAAACATGGTATATCACTAAGCTCAGGAATACCCTCCTTGTTATAGCACCCTACGTGTTTACACTGGAAGAAAACTCTAACGCTAAGAAACTCAGAGCCAGTTTTCAAGCTTATAATAATGACATGAGTGTTTGTCTTTTTATTGCTCTTCAGACTTGTGATTCCTTGACAACAATGTGGAATGCTTCCACCAAAATATTTAGAATTATATGGTATGCATGGCTTCATCCTCAATCTTGGAAAACTCGGGGATATGCTTTTAAGACCTAGTACCATTTCAGGACACACACCTCCTCATGTACACAGTCCTGTGATATAACCTGTCTTAAAATAGGTGCAATAAATATTTGCCCACTGATTGTGCTTCTTTGTTGTGGTTAACTTGGGTAGTTTAGTGACAGAAACATTAGCCAAGTTCATGGTCTTCTGCCTATCATCTCACTACTTTGGACTGAGTCTTTCTCATAGAGAGACTGAACTGTTATGACACTCGCTAACTCAGGCTTTAGAGTGTTATTTGTGCAGACAACCAATGTAAATGAATCAGCCGAACTGCAGGAAATTTACAGAAGGTCTGAAAATGATAGCTCTTACAGATCTGTAACCAGTGTACTACAAAACCAATTTAGCGTTGATTTACTGACTTAATAAACCCCCTACTGAATAGGTACCATATTAAAGACTTAATGGTTCTCCATCACATAACCAGACAACTAGTCTCTTCAGCCTGCATTGATGGATTTTTCTGAGAAGGGGTCTGTGGCCTTCACCTGACTGGCAAAGGGGTCCATGGAACAAAAAAGGTTAAAACCCCCTGGTGTAGATTAAGTGTTTATCTGGGTGTTGAGTTCAAGTATGTTGCCACTCAATGAAGTATGGATTTTCAATGTGTGCTATCATCTGATGAGTTTATTATTAATGAGGAATCAGTTAGTTTTCCTTGATAAGTTGTAACTTGAGTGTACTATTAACAAAGTAATTACTATAACTATTCAGTGACCATCACATGTTTGTTGTGACAGAGTTTTGTACTACACCGATGACTGCTGGTCAAAGAAATGTTTGAATAAAGTGACATAAAAGGGGCCACACTGACCTCTCAACAAATTCAACAAATTTTTAATGTACAAACGGTAAACACAAATGTGAAATGCATAAGAATACACTTAAATCTGCTGCAGTGCATGAGGCAGACAGTCCAGCCCATGTCTAGCAAAAAAAACTATATATGCTCAACCTACCAAACAAATGCATGATCCCCTCTTCAATATAACTGTACCTTTCTCACTGTGAATTTAAACAGCTTCATATCATAGCAGGTAGTAATAATATCAAAAGAAGTTGTCACTTCAATGATACCATACTACTAAAGTATCCGCTTTTACCTCTTCAGCCAACACTTACTACTATGTATTTTCCTCTCATGTCCTTCCATAACATTCTCATATGTCTAATAGTAACGGACTCTCTCTCCATGTCCTTAATTTTCCCTACTGATCATTACTCCTCACTTCATTCTATCCCTCTGTCTGTTTTGGCAGCAGAATAGTATATTATGTCTCACCTTCGTATCTTATTAGAAATATAGTCAACGTTTTGAATAACTATGTATTAGTTTACTTGACGTAGGCTATCCACTTCTGCAAAGTGTCTTGCTACTTGCAGTACATATTGTATTCTTGATCACAATTTATCCTAGTAATACTGTATAAATGTAATTTCAATCGGTTTGCATTTTATCTGTTGGGGGGATTTTCTCCCCTTGTATGCAGTTACTTATCAGCTACTGTAAAATTTTTTTTTTTTACTTTTTTTGTGACCCTTTTCCCCCAAACACATTGTAAAACATTGAATATGTTGCAGGACATTTCTCCCCTTGTATATAATTACTTATCAGCTACTGTGAAATTTTTTTTTTTTTTTTTTACTTTTTTGTGATCCTTTTCCCCCAAACTTATTGTAAAACATTGAATATGTTGCAGGACTTTTCTCCCCTTGTATGTAATTACTTATCAGCTACTGTAAAATGTTTTTTTTTTGTTTTTTACTTTTTTGTGGCCCTTTTCCCCCAAACTCGTTGTAAAACATTGAATATGTTGCAGGATTTTTCTTCCCTTGTATGTAATTACTTATCAGCTACTGTAAAAATGTTTTTGTTTTTTTTTTACTTTTTTGTGACCCTTTTGCCCCAAACTCATTGTAAAACATTTAATATATTGCAGGACTTTTCTCCCCTTGTATGTAATTACTTATCAGCTACTGTAAAATGTTTATTTATTTATTTATTTTTTACTTTTTTGTGACCCTTTTCCTCCAAACTCATCGTAGAGCACTGAATATGTTGCAGGACTTTTCTACTCTTGTAGTTAATTTCTTATCAGCTACTGTAAAATTTATTTTGTTTTTTTTTTACTTTTTTGTGACCCTTTTCCCCCAAACTCATTGTAAAACATTGAATATGTTGCAGAACTTTTCTTCCCTTGTAGTTAATTCATCATCATCTAATGTCTAAATATTTCTGAATCAGTTGTGGAGCTTTTCTACCTGGGCCTCAGCTGAAAATGAGCCACTGGCTCAGTCAGACTTTCTTGTTTACCAAAGGACAAATAAATAAATACAAAATAAATAAAATAATATAAAATATCTAGTGATGAGTAAGAATTACAAACATCTACAAGACATATTCTATCACAGAGCAATACCAAAGACAAGTATGTCACTCCAGGGGTGACGAGAATACAAAGGGACATAGAACTTGACACTGGATTAGTAATACCCATTATTTCTGTAAATGATTAAGAGAAACTTTTTTCATATATGTCATTAAAATGAAAGAAATTATTTTATTTAAGAGCATTTTTGTTGACTTAATAACGTATAAAGGCAAGATTAAGGTCTAAGCAACATTACAAGACAATACACAAATGCTTAATTTATAGCTATATCTATGTAATTTATATATATATAATATATATATATATATATATATATATAAAATAGAAAAAGATACAGCTATCTCTCTATCTACACACACAAACTCACGCACACCCACACACACACACACACACACACACACAAACATATATATATATATATATATATATTTATATATATATATATTTATATATATATATATATATATATATATATATATATATATATATATGTATATATATATATATATATATATATATATATATATATACATATTCAGTCATGCAAGAGCACCATTATCTGGTAAAGCACAATGTGGATCTGATAATTAGAAGATTAGAAGTGAGTATAAAATTTATTTTAACTTGTACAAAGCTGCACTGTAACACAGCAAAGGAACACGATTTTGGAAATTTTAACACAACAAAAGAGACTTTGAATGTTGTAAATCAAATGATTCTTGCACTGAACAGATAATACCTAGTATAGAACTACAATAAATAATTTAAGCACAGAACTGCGCAAGCATGTATAAAATGGAACCCAGTAGTATCAAAACCAATCCCACAAAAGGACAAATGGAGGCAATGCCAAGAACTGGAGAAGCACTACAATTACGTCATTGTAATAGTGCTAATGAAAAACAAGATGCACCAAATCTGGTGGAAAACTATAACACCTTCTTAAGGAATGCAACTAAAGAAAGGCAATAATTTTCATTCTGTAAAAATGGTACCGCTGAGAACAAAAGATTCACAAATTTTATATAAGCACCCATTTCAGCTGCTTTAAGATGTGCCGTAGAAAATATAAATATGGACACTCAGACAGGTGGTAGTGAGTTTTATACAGATGACCAAAAAAGAGAATGAAACCCTTCAAAATTTCACATATTTTTCAAAGTTTTCAAAAGTACAGATGTAAACAATATTGCTTCAAGAGTGACTCTCCCAAAAAGAATGATGCAGATTAGACAATGCAATTCTTAATTAACCCAATTTATTTAGTTAATTAGTGCTTTTAATGAGGAAGTCCAGCTAAATGAAATCCTTTCACAATCAAGGTAATGAATGAAAGTGTCATGACCACTACTACTTATACAAATATCACGCTTGAGTTAGGAATACATGAATATTCTGAATTATACAATGACTGGCCATTAACATTCAGAAACAAGCACGCTGATTGGTCAGCCCAACCAGCGTGCCCATTGTAACTTGAGCATATACTAACAGCAAAAGTCCAGTTGAGTGGTCAGACTTTTTTTTTTAATTGCTATCTCTTAGACAAGCACTAGTCTGAATGAAGGACTCTGAAATTAAAAAGCGTGTCATTATTTTTTTACTTTGTTTCTCATAAAATTTATTTTTTTCTGACAAATCATTGAGGAACAGTCACTAAATAATGACAGGCATTTCAGTTTCAGACTTTCTTTTCTTCAGACAATGGACACGAATTCACATTTTTCCAGATAAGAGGTACATACAAGGCCAGGGAAAATACAAGTGCAAGTATCCTGTTTTTTGCTTATTTTTACGGGTTATTTATAGCACTTTTATTGTCTGCTGCATACTTTTCTAGCTAGTTTCACTGTGTGTGAGGTATTAACTGGAATTTTTCTACATTTGTTAAGCACCTGTTTGGGTTTGTTTGTTCTGATTTTTGTATCTTCTGCTCCTCCTTATTCCCTTTCCACTTTACCAAAAAAAAATGTCTAAACTTGTTTTCTGCCTTTCCTTTAAGTAGTCTAGTCCAGATAGAGATTTGCTGTATCCAGGACTGTTTGTAATCTTCTGAGCCCCCGCCGCTTAGCTAGGGTTAAACTATTCCCGGCATCAAAGTCTGCTCCTCAAATTTTCCCTTAGAACTAGCCAGTTTTTTAGTTGTAGCACTCAAATCTGTTTCTTTGAGCTCAGCACTTGTTCAGATCCCATTGTAAGCACTAAATAAGCTACAATTTACTACAGCACTCAACTTTCCTCACTTGTCTAGAGGAAAACAAGTTTTAGTACTTAATAAATAAGCACATATCCAGGCATGTCTAAGGGTCAGCTACCGGTGTTTTCTCCTGTCTACCTGATGAATCTGGGCATCCTGGGGCAATGTAGCAATTGCCCCATGTACACAGACAACTCTCTCCTCCTACCACCCAACACTATAACCTGTGAGAGATGCACTTATATAGCCAAACTGGAACCAAAGCTCTCTTCAACCAAGACTGGACTAGACAGTCAAGAGGCGAGGGTAAACACTTGCACCACACCACACTCATCACATAGTCCCTCAAAACCTACACCAACAAAACAAACACATAGAAACACAAAAACACACCTACATTCATGGAGGCTCTCAATAAAAATCTGCCCAAGCAACAGGGATCTCCAAAGCAGCAAGGCAAGCAACCTCCAGCCCCCCAACACAACCCAAATGACACATAGCTCACAAACTCAGTGTGTCACTCAACCACAGCCCATAAGTCATAACAACATATCCAACACTCTAGTCATTGGTGACTCTATAGTCAGGCACACTGATGTTCCACTCCCCAGGCTAAACAAGGAGAAAGTTACTATCAGCTGCCTGTTGGGTGCCAGGATCCGCCACATAATGCAGAAACTCAAGTCACTCCACAACAAGTACAAATATGACTCTGTCATTGTCCATGTCGGTGTGAATGACCTGAGATGGTACCTCCCTGGACTACATTAAAAGAGACAAGAAGGAGCCATCTGATCTTGTAGCCCAGTCAGGTGTGACCCTAGCCTTGAGTAGCATCCTGCCATCACCCAGAATGATGCCACAGTACAAAGACAAAATGATTGACTTTAACAATTGGCTAAGCTACTGGTGTCATTCTAAGGGGATCCATTATCTGTCTTTCTGGGATGACATGATCGACTGACCACGATGCTTTGACAGAGATGGCATGCACCTGTCACGCTTGGGATTCCGGATACTGGCTAAGGCTCTTGCCACCCCTATAGTGCCTTTTTTAGGTTCAAATGAAAAACTCACCACTGTAACAGGTACAAGCAAGCAAAATCTGAGGGTAATGCTACTCAATGCTAGAAGTCTAAACCTCAAAATGCACTCACTCGAGGCATTCCTTAAAATGGAGAACATTGACATCTGTGCAGTGACAGAGATCTGGTTCAAGGCTCCAGAGACCACCCCTGCATTACCAGGCTATAATTCATACTACACCTTTCGGCCACGTAACCTGGACCGAAACACTAAAGGTGGAGGCGTGTCCATATTCATTAAGGATATCCACACCTCCAAGCTAGTTGCTCAGCATAATGCATCCGAGATTATCCAAGTGCAACTAACTCTGGGCAAGACCGCAATCCAAATTGTAGCTTGCTACAGATCCCCCACCATGTCCCAGGATTCCCACTCCTCATTTCTTGATACACTGGAAAATATTAGGGTACAACCTAACACCCTAATAATGGGAGATTTCTATTACCCCACCATTAACTGGGAAAACTACTCATGTACCAACACTTTTGCTCAACGTTTTCTGGAATTCATAAATTCCAACACCTTGGATCAACTTATCCACACCCCCACCAGGGGCAGCAATATCCCATACCTGGTCATTACCAACATGGGCAACCGGTGTTCCACACCAGAGGTTAATTCCTCATTGGTCAGATCCTACCACAAGTTAATCACCCTAGACATCCACATCCCACCCCTACCCCCATTAGGGAAACCACCATAAAATATTTGTCCAAAGCCAACTTCATGCTTCTTAAGACAGAAGTGGCAAACTTCACGACACCCATGCAGATGGACAATAGAGGTACGACTGCTGAATCCTACACAAATGCACTTAATAAGCACTTACACAAGTGCATGGATCATGCAGTCCCTAACAGAACCAAGATGCTATCCTCCAAAACAAGGAAGCCAATCTGGTGGTCCCCTGCCGTAAACAAACTCTACAACTGAAGAAAGAAACTGTTACAAAATAAAGTAAAATCCCATGATTGGAGAAACTCTCTGGTCAGCCTCAGTAAAAAGCTGAGATCCATCATAAAATCCTCCAAAGCTAGTTACGGAAACAAAATCACCACTGATTCTAAAGACAACCACAAATCATTCTATAGCTATGTCAAGAATCTCAATGGCAACACTCAGATATGCTCTGAGTTACAGCACAATGGCACTAAATATACAGAACCAACATCCTGGCAGATAGGTTCAGTGCTAACTTTACCCCCTCTCACCCCATAAGGGCCCATCTCTATACCAGAAGAATACAAAGTTCCTGTAATCACGGCTGCACAGGTAAAAACCACACTCTCCAAAGCCAAGAACACAGCATCCATGGGACCTGACAACATCTCAAGCTGAGTTCTACATGAACTACAGAATGAACTGGCACCCCACCTAAGTACCATGTTCAATCATAGCCTCACCTCAGGCTTTGTGCTCACTGAATGGCACATAGCAACAGTTATCTCGCTCCACAAGGGGGGAGCCACCGCGGACCCCGGGAACTACCGCCCCATTAGCCTGATGAGCCTGGTCTGCAAGGCTATGGAACGTATCATCATGGAACTTATAAACAATGACATTGGTAATCTCCAAACTCTGGACCCCACCCAGGTCGGGTTTGTAAAAGGCAGATCATGTCTCCTAAACCTGATAGACTTCTTTGAATCAGTCACCAAAGCTGTAGATGAGGGTAAGGTGGTTCACACAGCCTATCTAGATCTTGCCAAAGCTTTCAACACCATCCCCCACTCTGGAATTATAGATAAACACACTAAACTAAGTATAAATCCCTATGTCACAAGATGTGTTGCCAGATGGCTCACTGATAGAACCCACACTGTGAAAGTAACAGACTCCAAATCCGACTTCAGACCAGTGACAAGTGGAGTACCACAGGGTTCAGTCCTGGTTCAGTCCTGGTTCTTCTCCTGTTTGGCATCTACTTCACAGAAGTACAGGCTAACACAGAAGGTCTTTGGCTAATGAAATTCACAGATGACTGCAAACTAGAAGCCATAATTGAAACTCCTAACTATGTGGACATCCTACAAAAATGCTTCACTGAGACAGATGCCTGGTGTCAAAGCCATGGCCTCAAGCTCAATGCCAAAAAGTGCATTGTCATCCCTTTTGGTAAAAACTCTGTACCCATGAACTACCACATAGGCGGTAGTTTACTTAACACCGAAAGTGTGATAAGAGACCCTGGGACACAGGTGGACAGTAGTCTCTCCCTTGATAATCACATCGCCACAGTAGTCATGAGATCCTTCTACATGGAACACCTCATCACAAAAGGTTTCTCATCCAGGAAAAAAGAGGTCATTGTTCCCCTCTGCTCATCACTCATTAGACCCATTATAGAGTATAATGCCCCTTTTGGTATGTACCTCACAAGACATCTACAACAACTATAAAGGCCGCAGAAATACCTCACAAAGAGGATTACAAGCCCAAAACAGATGCCCTACGCAGACCTTCTCAAAAACCTCCAGCTTTACTCTGTCGCATATCACCTACTCAGAGGCAATTTCTGCCTAACATACAAAACTATGTCTATCCCAGAGCTGTTGGACATGCTCCACTTAAAGAAATCCCAGTCCCTCCGAGCTACACGCCCTAGGGACCTAAACCTTGTCACCACAATAAACAGAACATGCTGGAGGGATAGATTCCTGTCCCAGAGACTTCCCATACCCTGAAACAAACTACCTATATAGATCAAACAAAGCTCCTCATTAGCACTCTTCAAGAAAAATCTTGATGATTGGATGGGAGATAGGAAATTCATCCCAGGGATCACTTCTGTGGCTCTGCTCAACAGGGAAATAATTTTCTTGGGTGGCGAAAGCCAGGGTACCTTTTTGGCTAGGCTTATATAGGCCCTAGGGCCAATAGCCTAGTACCTACCTATGAACCTATGAAAATCAGGTATGTTCTGCAAACTAAAACATACCTAATTTTCTTTGTATTTTTCTCTGTCTCTCTCATACCTCTAAACTCTCTGGAGGTTACTTTTTTTTTTTTTAAAAAAAAAACAGCAAAGTTGATCATCCTTTTCCATTGCTTACTTGCTAAAGCACTAATGTACTGTGTGAGCCTGGGAACACAGCTCCCATATGCATCCGCAGTACATCATCAAAGGGCAGAATCTGGAAACAATGTGGAAGAACACCACGGTGCCATTATATAAAGACATTATTTAAGAAATTAAATTGTTTTTTTCTTAAATAATGTCATTGTATAGTAGCAATAACTGAGTCCTGGGTATGATATATTGAAGATTTACCCACAATTTCCTTTGTTTAATCACTCAGGCTTCCCCCTCATGATTAAACCAAAGTAAGTACATTTTCAATATACCACATCCAGTCATCAGTTGTCAGTATACTATATCATGCCTGAGTTAGGAGTGAATGAACATTCTAAGCAAGGAAGAGCCACTCTTCATTAGATAACTGAACA